>NC_046189.1:39005430-39010430 GCF_011004875.1 Balearica regulorum gibbericeps
TGCAGCCACAGAATTATGAAGAATTATGTCCCGTAGAGGACAACGAAATTGCCCGTGTATATGAAGTTATGCCCGTGTGCAAGGCTTCAAAGGACCAAGGCCTTTTGCTATATTGCATTTGGCAAAGCTATTGCGATGCTTCAATATACATCTGTAGCAGGTAGTTTCTGATGGGGGGGAGAGAAAAGGGTATAACACTTGGTTACTTCTGTTTAAATTATGACACAGGGAAAAATAATAGAAGTCAGTGAGGATTTCTTGTTGCCTTCGTGTAAAACAAACACATCTTTGTTTCATAAAATGATGATGTACAGACCATTCGTCCCTAATGATCCTTTGGGGTATATGGAGAAAAGAAATGTAAAAACGAGCATAGAAATTCAGTTTAATATGCACGAGTGAGCGCTTTCCTCCCCGAATGGCATGCCGACTATGCAGACTTGCTGTTATATTTTTAACTTAATGCGCAGCGTATTAGCCATTACGTCCTCGGAGTGGACACATGTCATCCTGAATCGAAGATGAGCGCCACATGGCAGGGATCCCTGCGCCTGTGTGGGACTCGGTACTGAATCAGGATCTCTCGTCTGCAAAATCTGTTCCGAGCCCAATCCTGCAATACTCCCTCCGGTAAAACTCCCATTAGCTACAGGAGCTGATATTGTTAATTTACATTTTGCCAGCTATAGACTCGAGTTACTAACCGTTGCTTGTTCTAGGGACAGATTTAGACCTAATGATAAAATTATACTTTTTCGCAATAACTGTTGCCCTTGGACATGCTCAGAAGTTTTACGGCAGTTCTGCAGCTGCTTATCCAATTGTGAAACCAGCTTTACAAAGCTCCTTAGCTCTGCTACCTGCAGAAAGTGTGCAAATCGCTTCCTTACTCCTAACGCAGGAGCAATTAGTTTTACTTTTGCGGACTAAACACACATACACGACTACTGTTCCCAGTGTCTTGCTGTGGCTCCTCCTGCTGCCACATTGCGACCGGCCAATTCGGCCTTTGCTCCACCGGAGATAATCCTGTTTAGCTGCTCTACAAGCCTGCCTGCTAACGTGACAGGCTGATCGCAACTCTGGAGTACCTCAGACCTCAGCAAATAGCATCTCCCGTTCATTGTACGAGAGGCCACTGACAAAGTCAGATAGTTATGGAGATCCTCCTGTCACCCAGAAGTTGTTGGGTAGCATGAGCTGTGGTGGTGCAGAGGACATCACTATGGCAGGAAGGCAGAAGAAAGGGTGAGGAGTTTAAAACCCTCTTCAAATACTCCTACTTCTTCTACAGACCATCATCGTTTTGTCTTATGGGCCACACTCTGCTCTTCTTGTACCCTCAAGTCACCCCTTTGTCAACCTCTGACCTGTTTCACTTTGCACCCTTAGGGCTCACTGCTTCCTATCGCATAATGAAACTCACGGAAGAAGCATCTTTGGGTGGCCCAACAGACACAGACACTCTGAGGGGGCCGCAGAAGGAAAAAAGGCAGCAAAGCAAACCATCAGACAGAAAATCTGCTGATCAATGTCCCTCTTTTCCACCCCGCACAGCCCTTGGTGGTGCATGCTCGGCAGGCGAGTTCGAGAGCCATGGAGCACTGCGAGTTTTGCCGCTGTTGGAGCACCAGAGCCATCAAGGAAACACGGGGGGGGTTTGAGGAGGCTCCTCTCCTGCTCCCTGAGTGACTTGCCCCCCACGGTGGGGATCTTCCTTGTCTACTATTTGATCACTCTTTTGCCGTGACCATTAGGAAGCTTGTAAAGCATCTGACATTATTAGTAAGGATAAACTCTGCTGATAAACCTCACAGCAAAGGAGGCAACTAGGATAAAAGCCCTTTTCAGCAAGGGAGTTTCACGCTCAGCCCCAACACCCCTCCCCGAGGGCTGGCAGGAGCTCAGCTGCTCGGGGGCTGCATCTTTCTTTGACCCTGGCGTGCGCCCAGCCTGCGACCAACTGCAGTGGCCACACGCCACAGGTATCTGCGGCACGAGCAAGTGGAAGTCGGGCTGTGACCCGACGTACAGCCAAACATCGCTCCGCTGTCCTTCGGTGGTCTGAGGGATGGGTAAGCAGGCAGGACGCATCCTACCTAGAAAAGCATCAGGCAAAGCACTGCAGAAAGCTGAATAAAGGCAATATTCGTGATAAGATGTGTCACCTTGTTGACTTGCAGCAATTTTTCTTTCTGCCAGGGAGCAGGCAAGGTGCTGCTCACCTACGGAGGGTGGTCTTCAGCTGCACCTACAGAGATTTCTGGTTGCAAGGAGCAGGAGATAGGCTAGAGGAGTATTGGAGTTCCAGCAAGTTGGTTGCTAGCTTTCCAAGCCTGGAGAACAAACTGACATGTATTATTAGCTCTTTTCTATTTGCCTCAAAAGCTGATGAAGAAGAAGTTGGAAACCATACTATTCAACTGCCAAATAACTAAAAAAATTCCAATAGCGCCTGACATATGAGCCAAGGAACCCACTGAAAATGTACGTTTGCATCCAAACCATAATGCATTGAGCTATGATCTCATTCTGAGGTGGGCTCTTTTGATGTTTTTGTGTTATTTGGTTTTGGTTTTTTGAGTAAGAAAGGAGGAAACAAAGATTAAGCCTTACATTAGCATGGTCTTATGGAGGAGAACAGGGAAAGTCACTGTTAGTCCCCTCCCCGTAGCGCTTCTGCTGTTCACGAGGGATGGTTTTCTCCAGCTCTGCCACAGGGATGGGGAGGTGGCAACTCCACGCTGCCCTCCCACGTGAGCTGATACGTCTCAGAGCTAAGACCTGTCCCCTCCGCATGCCCACGGAAAGCAGAGGACAAAGTGAGGAGCCGTGGTCCTCCCCGAGCCCCTTCCCTTGCCCGGCAGTCAGGGCTGCCCCAGCCAACGATGGGAAATACCACTTCCCAAAGCAGGAGCCAATCGCTTTCACATCATCCAAGCTAAATACATGATTTCCAGACTCCCGATCAAACCTCTCATTATTGGCATTCGTGTTTCAGTTCAGAAATTATGAACGGGACAGCCCATCTTTATCTTAAAAGCATCTGGTATTTGAGAAGGAGAAATAGCCTGCTTTTTTAAAAAAATAAGCTTCAACATCAAAATGCTTGCGAGACTGGCAATTCTTATAAAAAGCTAGCTTTTTTCACCAGGTAATTTTTCAGATTTCTCACAGCCCCGGAGCAGAGGAGAGAGTTTGGGAAACAAGGGAAACATAGGTGGGAAAATATATGAAAAGAAAACATGTAAAAGAAAACACATTTAAATTTGTTTCCACATATGAGATCATATTTCTGGCACTTTGTAGAAGTCCTATGGAAGCTGTTATTTCCAATATAGGAATACTACAGTGACTAAATTGGTGTTAAATTTAAATCTATTCAGGAAGTAATAGTCAATCTGCATTCCATGTAAAGACTCTCACAGGCAAAATTATTTATACAAGGTAAAGTTGGCAAAAGGAAGTCCAATGAAAGAAAAGAAATTACATGTATTAACCCAACCCTTCCCAGCTAAATACTTCTGTACTTCAATAGTCCTTCCTCAGGAAAATAGAATTTTCGCCAGTGTGAGTGTAACACATTTTGTTAAAGTGGAAGTGATGTTTCAGGAACTGCTATTTTCGATGCATTATGAAACAATATAAGTCCATGTGATCTTTTAAAGTAAGTGTCACTATTTGCAGACAGATTTTTACTAATAGTTTAATTCCACATGAAGTGTAAAATGCATCCTGCAAATGTGCAGCTACGTAATTGGATAGATATTTTCACAGATGTATATTTAATTTTACAACTTTTGAACCTTCTTTGCATTTATTAATTCATTTCTGCAACATTTAGGTCCAAATTTTGCCACACATGCACAGCTCCAAGGAGGGCTGATTTTAATTATATTCGTGCAAGTTTTATGCCAGTGTAACTATTGACTTAAATCAAGCTTCTTAGACCATGATTTACATCAGTATAGCTTTGACTAGAATCAGACTCAGTTGAAGATGTGTGGAAATAACTTTGCCAGAATTTCCCTCTGGGTTCTTTTTACTACTGGTTGTACAGAGTAAATAATTATTTTGGGCCAACATGTGTCAAAACTTAAAATATTTTAAAAACGTGGGGAAAAGGAATACCTGCTTTTCAGAGGACTCTCCATAAGCTCATGTATGCTTTCTGGCTTGATTTTGCTGTTTCTTTTTGGAGAAGTACATTTGCCATGTGCATAATACCACAATAGCAAAAAAAAAAAAAAAATTTAAAAAAATCAGTACCCCAAATTTAAGCAGTGATGAAGCTTAAGTTATGTGACAGCCAACTTGTCCCCCCTTGGATGCAGTGGGCCAAGGACATGCCTACGCACGCAGATGGAAGCCCTGCAGAAAAGCCATACAAGAAAACCGTAGCCAAGGAGAAAAGGCAGAACGTGCTCCTGCCCAGAACGCGTGCCCTGCAGAGACATCAACCTCACGCCCAAAGGCAGCTGCAAAGTCCCCACTTGGTGCCATTAGCCTGACCTGAGGTCTCCGCCTACGGGCTCCTTGAAATGGCTTTAAGGTGAAGCCCATGGCAGGGGTTTATTGCCACAGGATGGCCATCTGAGGCCAGGCACACCGAGGAGCATCACCAAAGGGCCTCAAGGTGAAGAGGGGAACCACCACATCCCGCTACCCAGCATCATGGTGCACCATGAAATCTTTCACCCCAGTCAGCCACTTGAACGTGAGTCTCCCCGTTGCTCTCACGGGCTGAGCTGATGGCATCCATGTCCTCTCCCCTCACCTTCATTGCCTGTCCCAAACCACCCTCAGCCCACTTGACGTACCACTGGGATTTAGGTGCCCTCTGCTGAACGCCTGCCCCTCCAGGGCCCCAAAAGCCACTATTTACTCTTGCTGTGCCCAGCCAAGCCTCCAAGTCACTTCCCCATACCCTCATCAGGACACGGTGTGACCATCAGCCCTCCACGTCGGGTGGCCTCACCTCCGCGTTTTCTCTTCCTTTC
>NC_046189.1:39015430-39055430 GCF_011004875.1 Balearica regulorum gibbericeps
TTCTTTTATTAGCAGGTAATGAAAAGGTGTAAGTTAAAGTGTGAAAGGACTCTGTGTTTTTTGAAAACAGTACTTCAGCAAATAGCTTTATCTGGCAGAGCCTCTTTGTATTGTAATTACATATAATACAAATCTTCACAATAATTCAGAGAGAGAAAATGCTAATGTGCAGGTTGTGGCAGAAACTAAACCAAAGCAATGAGATTTGCAGCTACAGCTGATTCCCCATCTCACACTGTGATTTTTAACAATTTATTTCCCTGCTTGCACGAGAAGGCTGGTGCCTCTGCTCTCTCGCTGAACTGCAACTACAAAAGTTATTTCTCCCAAGCCTCTTTTTTCTGCTGTGCTCCTTTTCCCCTTAAAGCACAAAAGAGATAAACTTGTTGATTAAAGTAGATGGGAGTTGGTAGGAGAAACTATGAAGAGTTTCTAGCAGTTAAGCAGGATTTATATTAGGAATAGCTCCTAACATCCTTTCCAGATTTCTGCTTGTCGCTGCTCCAGTTTTGAAAACATGCAAAATTTATCTGACTTACCACAACAGCTTGAAGGACCAGCTTGGATAAATATGTATTTTTGTGATCTCTATTGGTTTTGCACATATGGTATCATCTACCTGATTGATTGTAAGGGCTCCATTGACTAAAAACTGAAGGGATTTTGGTGTATACATTCATTCTGAAAATACATATTCATCGCGGGGCATGCCACAATCCCCTAAACGTGAAGTCACTGCCATGCACCGTGTCGGTGTCTCTCGCGTAATGAATCACTGGCTGATGGACCCCGTTGGAGTCCTGACACTTCACCCTCCCCCGGGCGGCTGCTGCCACCCTGCAGCCCCCAGCCGCGTCCCCGACTCCAACCGACGGGCAAGGGGCTGGCTGCCCTCCCTGCTGGCCACCTCCTCCAAACAGCAGCTTTTAGATCAGAGCGGTTTTGGGGTTTTTTTTTTTTCATTTTTTTTTTTCTTTTAATTTCAACAAGGCCAAATTAATTGTTTGCAAAATGAAGAAACGGATCCTGCAGCAATCTTATCCCTCTGATAACTCCTCACAATTTGCAGCGGAGTTCCCTCTAGCATCAGCCACAGAGCAGGGTCTGTATTTCTTCGTCTAAGAGTATTTTTTTTTACTTTTTCCCTTCCCACCGCCATGCACAACCTGGGAGACAGACTGTATTAAAAAAACACGGTAAAACAAATAACTGCCTTCACGGGGAAACGGGTTGTTTCTTTCCCCCTCTTTTACATCCCTATATCTGACCCTAATCTAGATCCCACAGTCAGTGACAGAAATATTGACATCAGCCGGGGAAAGATCAGGTTTCTTTACACAGGGGACGAGTCCTGTAAACTCTGCCGTGTTGACAGAACCAGGTCCCGTGCTGGTGGGTCCTTCTGGTGGCCTGGAGAAGGTTTAAACACCGCTCCTGCTCCGCCGTAGCCCAAGGGAACTTTCTCATTAACTTCAATACCAGCAGTGTTACACCTCAAGAATAAAAAGGGAAGATTCTGCTTCAGGAGGAGCACTACCCGACTCCTTAGGTAGCCTTGCTGCCCACAGCAAGGCATCTCTGTTGCACAGAGTACCAAGAATACCACAATCTGGCCCAAAATTAATAATAATAAAAAAAACAAAGCTGGAAGACAGTTAAAAATATTGCGCCTCTGTATTTTTTACAGTGACGCTATAAACTCCTGATAAAGAGAGGCCAGGGTGGAAATGCTGACAGAAACCTCTGCTTGGCATGGGGCACAGGCACCCATTACCTGCTCTGGTGAGAGAATTCATAGGTTCGTGATGAAGTACGGGGTACTCGGGATTTCTACAGCATTTTCCTTTCTATTATAAACACTTGCTCAAAACCCAGCCCTCCAATTTTTGGCCACAGCTTTATCTGAGAAAAGGCTGAATAGGTACTTAAAATATTTTTCAAGAGAAAGAAAGAGGAGGGAGAGAGAGAAACCCCTGCCCATTCTTCTGAAATTTAAGTAGGCAGCCCTTCAAAGATCACTGAGAAAAGTCTGTATTTTCTCAGGTTTAACTAAATAATTTATGCATACTTTCACTTTGGCATGATGAAGCAATTTTAGCCTTTAAAACCCACAACTACTCAGAAGGGAAAAGGTCTGGTTCCTGCAACTTAAATAATTTAAACATCCAGGTGGAAATGCTTTCAGCGCTGCTCCTTTCTGAGACAAAGGAGGAAGACTCCAAAACTCTGAGACACCGGGAAGAAAAGAAGCGATAAAACAGCCAACCTCGGATGCATTCAATACTGAGGGGAAAACCAGCATTGTTCGTTGGAAAAGGATGAGCAAAGAGACGCTTAGAGTACATAAATCTGCTAGGTAAAAATGCTTAGGAAAAAAAAAAAAATAGTGGCCTAGAGCTACAACAAACACACTTTCCAAAAGAGCACGGCAAAAATATCCCTCTGCCCTCTAACCCAAGTCAGAAATGGTTTGTGTACGCTTAAGGGTTAGGCAGATGTTAGGGGTCACTGAAGAAGCTGTGTGAAAAACTGCACCACCAGCACCAGCTTCTGAATTTACAGAAATGAGTACATCGTCTAAGTCATAGCCGAGCAGCTTCGTGCCAATGAGAAATGAAAAAGTGCCCGGGCTACTTCACTCTTTCCCGCATTAGATGGTAGATGTGAAACTCTTGAGATAGATGCAAAAATTTATCAGTTTTAAAGACAGGTAAGAATGGTCCTCTGAGTCAGTGTCGGATTGACCTCACGTCAGCTTTCACCGTGTGCCGGTGCATCGGCAGTGACACGCTCGCAAAGCGCGTGGGATGCAGCCGGAGCCCGGCTTGGCTGATGTCCTGGGGAAGGGCGCGATGCCCGACGGGAGTGAACGGTTACAGAAAGAAATGCTTAAAAAAATATCAGAAAGTGCCAACAGCATAGGTGTTACTAGAACTAGATAATTGGCAGCGATTTCACATAGTATTAGGCTCCGTTAATCAAGATGTCTCCCGGTAAATAGCATTACTGAAGTGAACATTTGGCTTTGGCCCAAGGACAGACGTGCCTCGGACTGCTCTCCCCTTTGGTATGTATTGAGCAGAAAGTATTAGAGGGAGAGTTAGCAGTGACCCATATAGCTAAACCACTAGCATTTTCTGTTTGGGAAAAAAATATCTGATTGTCCTTTCTAACAAGCTCTAAAGCTTCCATCGTTTGGCGTGAGCCTTGAAAACATGGCAGGGACGATGTCCTGGGGCTGGAGAGATGCCGCCTTCTGCGTGCCCACGGTGTTCTCCTTGGGTTTTGCAGAGACAGGGACTCCTAAATGCCCGGGAGCCTGTCGTTGCTCACCTTCCTCATGAGAGCAGCAGTTAACAGCCACGCTCATCCCGGCGCCAGTGCTCACACCCGCGGAACAAACAGGAGATGCCATGGGGAGGAGCAAGAGGAAGACGAGGGGAGGTCGGCCCCAGCCGTGCCCCCGCGCGGGGTTTCCCCCAGCACTCTTCACCTGCTATTTTTCCTACTCCTCCGCGAGACACCTGAGAAGCAAAAAATAAGCCACGTTCCTCTGGCTGCCCCCCCATCCAGCACAGGGTGCCTGGGGCCTATTTTCCCTTTTTATTTTCCTTCCTACCAGGTGTCTCACTCAATATATCCCAATCAATGCAAAAGAGGGCAAAATTCACGCCCTGCAGCACTAGAAATACTCCATTTGGTGTTGAAACTGATGCTCTTTCAGCACAGATTTTTGTTGCCGTGCACATGAGAAACTACTGGCTGCCAGTGTGTGCGCGCTCATGGAGTAACACCACCTCCGGAGCCTGCTTCCTACCAGACTTTGAGCTTAAAATGGCTCAAAGTTTGTCCTATCTACATATGCCTCACGGTCAGCCAAAATGTTCTTATTAGGCTGGTCCCCAACCTTATCCTCGCAGCCAAAAGGAAACGCAGCGCTGGGCACGAGAGGCTGTTGAAACCACACGTCATGTTTGGGTTTGCTGTGTCATAATGATTTTATTCCGACCAGGATAAGGCTTTCTGCAGCTGTTTTCCTATAGAGCTGATGGCAAAGGGCAAGGGCTCGGCTGATACCGTGCAAAAGGGAAAAGCAGCAAGAGGAGGGACCCTCCTGACAGAGGAAACATCTCTGTTAAAAATGCGTCTTTTTTTGGTTCTTTTAAGTATATAAACTTCAGAAGTATTGCCCGTGGTTAAGAGGTAAAACAAGGGATGCGGAGTGAGGCTTCAGACCTCAAGCCTTCAAGCATTTTCCCTTTCTTTCGATCTCCTGTACTTTCCCTTTTTTTAAATGTGGTATGAGTAACCGCACCCTGGGCACAGCCTCCCCAGCAGCCAAGCGCGGGTGCCCCAGGGTTCTCCAGCACCCCTTCGCTACCAGAGGAAAGAAACCCTCCTTTCTTACCCCGGCTCCCTCGCTGGCGGGGCTCCTACCTGGCCAGAGAGGATGGCTTCATCCTCTAATTAACGTGCCAAAACACACCCCAGTTATCCCCGAGGATGTGCTCCCTCCTGCACCAGGTACCTGCCCGAAACCCTCAGCTCCTTGCTTTGAGATATGAACATCCTTTGGTCGCTCCTGAATGGGTTCAGGTTTCAGCCGGTGCCTACCTCAAGGTGAAAAGACAAGATGAATTTTTAACAAAACAGAAGATACTTGAAATTTCAAGTTATTCACTCTTTTAATGAAATGCAAAGTATGGCCCATGTCAGGATCATATCTCATGGGAGAAAGTTAAACTTTCAAGGTTAATATTGTTTCTGAACAAAGTATGAATCAGGGTTTTTCAAGGCCTTTTTTGCTGGCTTACGTCTTACACCTGCAAATTTTGATGGGGACTGGAGACCTCGCGTTTTGCAAGCTGGCACAATTTTGGGTTCTGGAATAACCATTATATCAACAGCAGGGACAAAGCAAGCTCGGGGACTGTGTGTGTGAAACTCCTCTAACAACCACCCAAAAAATAAAGAGGCAGCCCGTTTGGCACCGAGCTCCCCGAGGAAACGGCATGAACCCGAGGTGAAAGACCTTTTCTTCTATTGCCAGGCTGCTAAACCATCTACTTCTCCTCATTCATTACCCCGAATTAAGCTTTGCAAGCTTACAGTAAACCTGGGAGAGCTCGGGTTTTGTACGGAGGAATTTCGCATTAAGGATTTGCTTCCCCCGCCTCCAGCCTGTTCCCCTGAATCTTCAAACTGAACACCTGATATAAAACTAAAATCCTAATCTAGCCTGAAGTGCATTAATAGGAGCTTTGATTTTTCTTTTTTTTAAAAAAAAAAGAAGAGAATTAGCTCCATAATCCTACTAGTTATACTTCTAACAATATTATTTTAAGACAATTAATTCATATTTTAAAATAATGAAATTACTAGCACAAGACACTAAACTTCTTTTAGTATATTAAATTGGGCAGATTGCTTCTCTCCTTCTAATTATGAATGTAGCAGTTACAAAAGAAACTGTCATTTTGATAGAGTAAAAGACAATCTGTCTGCCAAAAGTGTCCAACCATAATTCTAAAAAAAAGTCATCTGCATCAAGAACATGCTACTTTGTTTGATGTACTGTCTTATTGGAAACCTAATTTGCTTTCAACCTCTGAGACAACACATAACATAAGTTTGTGTGACTAATTTTCTTGGAAATATGAGTAATTAGAATAAGGGACCATTTCTATCGCAGGAACGGACAGTTTTCAAAATTCGAAATAAACGCTGTTAAGTTGCTTTTTTTTTCCCTCTGAGCCACGTATTACAAAGGGGAGAGGGATGGCTTTGTATAGCGGAACGTAAGCCCACATGTAAATTGTGAACTACTGCAAAGTACGGAGAGGTTTATTACCTGAGGTGAGCACTCCCAGAGCTCCTGGAGTATAAAAGCATTAGCCGTATGTTCTAACCGAGTAATAAAAATCAATAAACAGGAACCCCCCACCTGTGCTATGGCCCCAGTGTTAAGTTTTATACATGTAGTAATAGTGCATATCAATTTTCACCACCCTTCCTACGCTAGCTATTACAAGGCGTACAACCACCGGAGGGACTGCGAGAGCAGTGCCATTCATCCCACGGAGTTGTCCAGATGCCAGCTCCATTGCATCATTGTCAATTTTATTCTATCTACAACTGGACAAGGCTGCAGCCCCGGCTCCTATCCACCCACTCAGCCCCGCAACAATTGCAAACTCTGTTCGACTGGTTAAAGAGTTTACAAGCCAGCTGAAAGAAAACAGAACAGTTGCATATTAATGCACCCAACCCCTGAAAGATCGCATAATGGAGCGGGAGAAACGTGTAACTGCAACCAATACGGGATCTTGTCCAGCTGCCGCAGCCTGTGGATCAGTGACCGGGTTTTTAAATAAATTAGTGATAAGCATCAATGTGCAGCTGTGCCAGGTTTCGACTGCAACTAGTTGTGTTGCTGTAGGCTTCTTAATTGCTGAGAGGTATGGAAAACGTGGGTCATCGCAAAGCTAGCCTACGCTAAAAATCAAACAACGCTACAGATGCGGTAGCTCTGCCAGGTTGCAAAAATAACTACTAAATCACACTTATCTTATAATTAAAAGGAATGCCCCTGATAAGGCAGGGAAGAGTGTGAGCATAAACCTTTGCCATGTATTTTGCGCTATTCATTAACGTATGGAAATAAGGGTGGCAGGTTTATTTAAGTACCAGGCAGACCAGGAAAGTTAGTTGCTTTTCATTTTCAAATCAGGACCAAAAAAAACAACAACAACAAAAAACTTTGAGGAATATTTCATTCTACAGACATCCTTTAAAAGTGTCAGGCTTTCTAATTACAGCCCAAAGATGACCACTGCAGACTTTAGCAAGTAATGAGAAGCATTTGAGGATGAAGGCTTTGATTCCAAAATAAGCATGACCCAAGCGTAGTCTCCCTTTATGAAAAAAGCTTCAGTTTTAATAGGCAAGAGGGGAAAAAGAGAAAAAAAATAAAAACCCCAGCACTTGACGATGACCCTTTCTCCCCTCCCCAACAAAAAGACAAGGAGTTTTATCTGCCTGAGGTTGCCTCTGATAGTGCTCATGGTCCGGAAGTACCACTCATGGGCACTTAAAGCAGCATCACTCAGAAGCATAAAAATAGAATAAAGTTGTACAGCAAATGAGAAATTATGATATAACTCAAGTGTTGTGACACGAAACAAGAAAAACCAACGCTCCAAACATTCCCTGGAACTGATAAAAATCTATCTGAAATTAGTAGTGCCATCAAGGTGTTGCTTAAGATGAAGTAGTGCCTTTAAAAGCTATCTACAGTACCAGTCGCGACAGCTTTGCAGTGAAGCTAACCATTTTAGGCAATGGGAAGAAAGTACGACCATTGTAGTTGTGAACAGCTGGCATACAATAGATAATTTAAGGGAAAGTGACCCTCATGTATAATTTTTAACTGAAGAACTGTCAAGCCCCATTAGTTCCAATAGGGCCTGGTAGTACCGAGGTAGGTTTATAGGGGCATTGTATGAGACGAGTTTCCAACAGAGCAGCAAAAAAACCATTTTATGGGAACTTTTGTGAATTCAGAATTAATTCTTTTTTTTTTTTTTTTTTTTTTTTTTAAAAATCTTGGCTGCTGCTGTTTGAGACAAGGGCATCTCCACTTTTCTTTTCAGAAAAGAACCCCAAAAATGGCAAAAATGTCTTTTGGAGCCACATGCATTGATAATGCTGAGGAATTCTGAAAGACACATGTTAAATGTGGAAACTGTACTGATAAATCTACATTACCGCTTTGTCTAGCGAATAAAAAGCCAAGAAAAAGAGCAAGGGAAGAAAGCAGGGCTGCTTAAATGAGTGCAAATAACGAAGGGTGGAACCTGGGTAAAACATAAAAAGTGAGCAAGTTAAGTAAAACAAAACTCCAGCACCGTTTCTGCAGACATATCTTAGAGGCCAGTCCAACATTATAAACAATTGCTATAAAACCTGAAAGGTCCAGGTGTCGCTAAGTCATGTTTACTTTATGGCTTTCACTTTGCTATTTGGCAGTACTTCTAAGACCATACTGAATGATGTTGCCCTCAACTTATAGCGCTATAACTTTCTTGCCCAGACTTAAAAGAGATACTGTAAAATTATTTAGCAACTTCTTGTGCCATAAACAATGCCGGGATGTAAACCCAGACCCCTCTCCTGTGTGTCAGTCAGCCCCCCCATTAAATGCTGCATTTTGATGGTGGAGGTGTGGTGGGTCTTGGGTGCTCACGTGGGAATGGGGTGAAGAGGGGGAAGACCAGGCACATGCCTCCCCTCTTCCAAAGGGGTCAAGCTGCTGGCAACCTTGTGCCTCCTGGACACTTTAGGATAGAGGAAATGGGGACAAAAACAGTGAATACAGGCAAAGGTTTGGGCTTGCCTCATCACCTTGTGGAATTGTCCTTCCTTGGGGAAGGCAGGGCAGCAGGAAGGTGCTGGGTTTGGGGCAGGTTATCTCCCTGCACTGGCTGGGGCACCACCATGGTTTCCACTGAAGCCAAGGGCGCGTGGGTGGGCGGGTGGCAAAAAAGCAGGGGCTTCTCACAGCCGAGGTCAATATCGGGTTTAAAGAAAATGAGAATAGCTGATTCTGGCCTTAACGAGTTGACTTAAGGCCTATATATCACTAAAAAAAACCCCAAAAACAACCAAACCACCAGATTGTCATTGAAAGAAATGACAAGAGAAACATCCTTTTAAATCCAAGTCAAATAATATGACAATAAAGCCAGAAGTTATAGGTACTGTAGATTGTCCTTTACTAGACACTATATTACGTGTAGTCATTAGGCTAGCTATAAAAAGAAGGTTTAAATACTAATGTATTTTTTAATTTGTTTTATACCCTAAACAAGCAATCAATGTACATTAATAAACATAATTGGTTTTTTGGCATTTGTCCATTCATTTGGTCTACCTTGTCAGCTCCGGCAAACACATCAGCAAAATTCAGTAACCACAATACACAAGGAAACACCAATGAGGCCATCTCAAATATGCATAATGCATTGAATTACTTTGCTGCTCCACTATTGACAGACTGAAACCTCCAAAGTTTGCCATAATGTCCTCCTGTCCCTCTTAAACAATTACTTTGACAGGTTTTTGTCCACAAATACTGCTTTCAAGTGCTGGTGCAAAGAACCTTTAACGAGGTGGTAAATATGTTTACCTTTGATAAGGTGAGCTGCCTGATAAGATAAGGTGGATGGCCACTTTTCAAAAGCAAACATGTACCGAGCTCGGGGCTCTCACCCAGGAGCTGTGCTGGATTTGATCGGCGGAGGGACACGTCTACGCACTCCAGAATAGCTTCCTGAAAATCAATTTGTTCCTTTTCAGTTTTAATTATAAAATACCACTCGCTAGAGAGAGATTTAGTCACTCAAGAGGGTGCAGTGTTAGAGATGGATGCGTACAAGGTGCTCATCTCTGTAGTCTCAGCAATTAGGGTGCAGCTCTTGGTTTAACTAGGACACCGTGGGTATCTACCTCCTGGTGTGTCACCTGCAAGCAATCCCCATCCAAGGGACCTCTTCTAAAGGGAAAAGATCAGCAAATAGCTCGGAGGAGGAAACTCTTGATGCTCTGGTACGGTTATCCTGAGTGCTAGTGACCGGAGAAATACATACCAAGAAAAAGCTCCACTGGGGGTAAAATCTGCGTTGCAACCCTGTAATGCCTCCTGACATCTCTACCAGGTCCTCTCTGTAGATGACCCTACCAAAACAATCCTGGCTGGTCCATCGGTTGTAGGCGAGAAGACGGGAGGTAACATGGGCAGCATACGCGCCACAGAAATTTCTTAACATGTCGTTTGTTGGAGGAAAGGAGAACGAAATTGTTACAACAAGAGCAGAAGCTGAAAAGTTCAAAATGGTAGCTCCACAAAAGGCTTTAACGCACTAGAAAAATTTATGAAAACATGAATAAAAGGTAACTTATTCAGTCTCAGCCTTACATATTTATAGTTTAAAAATTAGTCAAAGTTTATGTCCCGAGGTTGCACCTACAGGAAGCCAGATGTGTGCCTTCTGCATGTGACCTAAGACAGGCCTGAAGCAACAACTAGATAATTTCTCGCTCATACTCCACACCGTCGATCGCGGCGGCTTTCTGAGGTGAGAGAATCTGACAGCACTAACTCTCCAGGGCAGAACTTTCCAGTCAAGTGGATCAACGGACTGAAAATCTCTTATGAATAGTCATTAGGCCTTCATTACAAACCCCTCACAACCCAGTTCTCTTTTCGCAACCAAATGCCTTTTGTCATCTTCACAAGGTGCATCATTTAATTACCAATTGATTTCTTTATATATGACAACATGTCAGATAGCAAAATACAGTGTATCTCCCTTAGGGGGAGAAGTCTGTTAACTATCAGCGTGCCAGATTACTGAATTTAGCTGGAAGACAGCTATTCCCTCTACTGCGCCTTTATTTTAACTCGCTTTCCAGTTTTCCAGAGGAGCAACGTGGGGAAGAGGCAAAGGCAAGGAGCGTCGCAAAGAGGATTTTTTCCCCCCCACCCACCCCGTTCTGTCAAAAAATTAAAGCCGGCTTCCAACATTTCTCACTCTCTTTTTAGGCACACACACCCCGTGCACTCACATATGTACGTTGGCATCCGCGGCTATATGCACACAGAGAGCCGGGCTAAAACACGTCAAACAATTGTTCTCATTATACCAGGAATTTACCCAGCTTCTGACTTCGCTAGCACGCTGAATCTTCCCCTTCACAACTGCAGCCTGATAATCAAGCCAGTACTGTATTAATAAGCTGAATAATAAGGGAATTTCAGAAATGTACAGGACTATTATACCGTAACAATAAAACCTCAAACTGAGTAAACCAGAGCAGTGCTGAAGGTAGGCGTCGGAAAATAATGAAACCAGTGTTGCAGTAATGCACTCCATTGTATGGCAGTGTAAATGCCTGCTTCTTTCATACACAGAAGCTACATTACACGAGTCCGAAATGTTCTCAGAGCATCACTGTGCCTGGTTGTGATAGAACCTGGCACCAGCAAGCACTGAAAGCTGACATTATACTGTAGGATGTGCTGCAGGTGTGCAGGCCTGCGAACGTGCTCTAATTACATATTTTCCTGCAGAGCAACAATTAAGGTCGCCAAAATAATTGCCAGTTTCTTAATCCCTCTCTAACAAGACTGACATAAGGAACGGTTTATTTTTCTCTGGTTATTTTGAAAGCGTTCCTCAAGATTTTGGTTTTTCTAGCACGCCGCATAAAACTAATTCTTATGTTCAAATGTGTGATTATACCCATTGTTGCTGCTGGGATGTTGGGTTTTTTTTTTAAGCCCAAACCTTTTCTGAATTCAAGTACAACTAAAATAATGAAGAAATGCTGATTGTATAACCTGGCATGCTGTTTCAACATTTCCTCTGCAACGAAGGTACCTATTTTCCCTTTCTGCGTGCATTTGCTCAGTGTTTCGGAGTTCTTTTCCAGAACTACGAGCTCCAGGCCGGTGCTTAGACCCCTGCGCAGCGGCATTAGGGCTTCACGATTCCAGTTGAGCAGCTAGAAAACTACAGGGTCCCGTCTGTGTCCGGGTTTCAATAAAGAATCACCTTTATTTTCATTACAACTGGCCTTATCTTCTGTGGGAGACATTACAGAGACTTCTTTCTCAGCGGCGTAAGGCACTCGACTTCAAACAATTGAAACAATTGTAGTACATGAGACAGAAAGGAGATGTCTAGTGCACCCATTTGCAAAGCTGATGCATTTAACAGCAACCATTATATATTGTAGTTATATATAGCTCTCTTGCAGATCTTGGGAATAGCGGCCCACATGAGTCAAACTCAGAGCTGGCATCAATAGCCACAAGTCAATTGATTTTCATTGGGAAGCACCAAACGACACCAGGAGCCAGGAACGCTCTATCCTTCCCCTCCAACTCTTACGGAAAAGAAAATCTGTCGGAGAACGCCGTGGTCTCAGCCTCCACACAGAGACCTTTCATCTTTTAAGTCCTTTGAGTTATAGGCTTGGCTCAAGCCTTGGCTGAAGAGGTTGCTTGAGACATCTAACCTGGAAGCCATTGAGGTGACTTCTGTGGGATCTGGGTCAGACCCATTCAGCGTTTCTGAAGAAAGGCCCTGAAAGGTATTTTGTAAAGGAACACAAGGACATTTGTGTTCAGTCATGTTAAGATAAACCTCCACTTCTCAGTTAAGCCAAAGGTTAATAGTCTGTTCTTGATTATATTTTTAAATAGTTGAACTGTTTTCCAACATTCCAGCAGAGCCTGCTGTCCCTGCTCTACCTATGTGCAGATCCTACTGATGTCAGAATGAGTATTGCTTATGTCAGGATTAAATTTATCTGAGCAACACCAAAGATCAAACAAAAAATGCCACGCAGCACCAGTCAAAGGATGTCCAGCGGTATGCCAGATAGATTGGCTTGACGTGCAAAATCATATTCAAACATCTAAGAATATTAGCATTAATGAAGCAGGCAAGACACCCTTTGATAATTGTTGGCATTCTGAAAACTTTGCTCTGAGGACATTAAAAGTAAACTGTTATCGTCCGATTGCCAGTTTTAATCCCACTGATAGAAGCTGCCACAACCTGTCAGCATTAAACATATAACAAGGGGCTATGAATATAAACTTCTGCTTGGGAGCGTAGGTTGATGTCCACCTTTGCAAAGTGCATTACATGTACGCAGACTTCAGGAGTGATACTAATATCACAGACTCCTACTAAGTTACTAGTTTTACTGCTAACTCCACTACTCACTTTCTAAATTTGTCCCTCTTTCCTACACTTCTCTTGCTGTCTTCCTTCAACACAGATGAGCTAATCAGTTGCTTAGACACCCATCACATCTTTCTGTGCTTCACCTGCAAAAACCACAACAGCGATACTGTGATACAGGAAAATGTATTTTCCCTCATTGTACTTATTACTTTGAAATGGTCATTGATTTACTCTGCAAGTGAGGAAACAAAGGAAACTTAAACTTTAATGGATATTAAATTATTTGCAAATGAATCGTTTGCCTTTCTCAAAAGGGACAAATATATTTTGTTCACTTGAAACCTCCTTAGAAAGGCTGCACGGGAATGATAAAACTCAAAGCTCAGGGTCATCTACAGCCAGCTTTCAAACCGGGTGATTTCATTAAGACTCTGTACGAAAGCACACAGCGTGGTTCTCCAAGGACTGATGCCACACAACTTAACCCACGTAACTTGTAGGCACTGCATCTTCAGCCTCCAGCGTCTTCACCACACTGGGACGTGTTGATGTAGGCACCTGACTAGGGATCCAGGATGGAAAATACTGGCCTTAACGGGTCTGTAGGCTACACGGACTGCGGTCACTGGGAAAACTCACAGCAGAAGGCAGATCAGAGCCAAACCGTGTCCCTAAGAGAAGGCCAAGTCTCGTCGGTTTTACTCACGTGAGTAGTTGCAGTGATTTCAGTGAGGAAGACATGGCCCTGTTTACATGAAAATTCTTTGAAGTGAAATATTTTAGGTTTTGATCAAAACCTCATTTACATTCTTACAAAGAAACTGCAAAGAGTTATAAATGAGCTGTAGACTATATTATAAAACACGTTTTAAAAGTAGCACGTGCTCAGAGACGGATAGCATTAAAATAAAAGTAGGTGTAATATCCAAGACGAACGTTTCTGCTGAGCAGAGATCACGCGAGAAAGCATTCCACAGGCATAACTTTGCAGATAATCAAAGCCAAGTATTAATACATTTTTATCAGTCCACCTTCTAAACAATATTTCAGTAGATTTCCTTTCACACAGTGATATTTGTAATAAATGTTCTGCCTTTGTTTTAAAGTCAGTCCGTAGAAAGATGACATCAGCTTAGCAAACAATAAAGTGCCTGTAATATTGTCTCCAGAGGGCTGTTACATTTACTTTGTAGCAGTAAAATTCAATTTTCAAAAAACACTACATGAATGATGTTAGGTTATTAACCCTATCACCACCGTAAAACATCATCATTGTGTGCAGAATGTAGGTCACTATCTAGGAGCTATAAGTTGCTTATTGTTAAATAATCCATTTAAGCTGCTTTGCTTTCCTATAGCCCGGGTTGTGTCCCTTCCCTTTGAAAAATAAAAAAAAAAAATTAGTCCCATTTTTAATCGCAAGGCTCTGAGCAAGCGTTCTTATTACACATCTCATTTTAAGGTGTTCTTCCTTTGTTACTTTCAGATTTGGCCGCACACTTTTGAAGAGCGACTCTCTGTGAATTCTTGTTATTCAGAGCTGCTCTCAAAGAGAAAAAAAAAAAAAAAAAAAGCGTATCATATCAGCCTACGCCTGTGGTGACTCTCACAAGTTTCAGTTCAAGGAAAGAGAAGAAAAATCAGCAGCTACAAATTCTGACTCATTTCAAAATTTCAACGCATTTGCAATTGAAGAGCGACCGTCCTGATTTGGGGACGGGCTCCTCAGCCCCTGCTCATGCTCGGAGCTCCCAGCTGAACCTGGTTTTCCCAAGCAAGCTCCGCCGAGCCAGGGGAAAGAAAGATCGGCGAGCAAACTGTCCGCAAGCCAACCCGTCACATGGCTCCCTGTAAAAGAGGATTTGCATACCTGACGCAGCTATGGAAATATTCCCCCATCCGGGAAGGAGTGAAAAAAGAAGTACTAATGGCAACCCGCTATCAGGATGCAAGGGGTTAACTAGTTAAACTTCTACAACCCCCCACAGTAACTTTCCAAAAGCTGACAATAAGTAAAAGAAGTGCTGGTTATCCATTTTTTAAAGGGATGGGATTGGTTTTAGAAGAAAGGGAAAGAGGATCAAACACCTCAGAGCAACAAAAGGTTGTGTCAGAGGGCCCTCAATCACAAACCTCCTTCAACAAGAGATATTCCAACCTTCCAGAGCAGTTACCCGGGCAGCACGGCTAAAAAGTTCCCTGACATGAAAAGAACAAAAACAGAAGGGACAGAGGTAGTTATTGTTATGCACACTCCTCTTTTTTTTTTTTTTTTTTTTTTCTGGGGCTTTTTTTCTCCCCCACAAAACTTTTTGCATAAGCTGTTAGGGGGAAAAGTAATAGCGCTGCTTATTGAAAAGAAATCCCCCCTCTTTGCATCTCCTACCTCCTAGGTTGTGAGTGAGGTATGGCCCAGCAGATTCTCAGCCAGGAACACCTGATGAATGGGAAGGTCAGCTCCATAAATGCTTCAAAAGAGGCATTCGAAATTAATAAATGTAATTATAAGAGTGTAAATGTATCCCGGTTTTCATCGCCTCCTGAACACATATTTGATTTTTTTTTTTTTCTCCAGACAAGCAAAGTTGTGTGTGCACAAAGAATGTAAATTATTTGCGTTTGTGGTGTCAGGTCTTGGAGGTATCTTAACAGCATGTAAGAATTTTCCACTTAAATGTAAATTATTAACAAGTCAGAGTTTTCATTTGTTTTATCTCCTGATGTGCCATCTAAATAAATAAATGGCACATTTTACAGTATTCACCACCCACTTCTCTGCTCTTTCAGAAACATACTTTATATATGCTACCTCTGCTGAAATAGGGTGTGGATCATTCGTTCTTTCATCATCTATCTTTGTCTTCGTGCTTTGGAGGGGTTGGTTGGCTGGGTGTTTTTTTGTTGTTTTTTTTTGCTAAACCAAATTTACCTCTAGTACTTCATCAAGTTTTCCTGTGTAATATCGCTAAGTAAACAACACAGTGGTTTATTCATAAAATATTCATATTTCAAAATGTTCCTTCCCAACCACCCCTCCTGGGTTTACCTATGTTTACAAATATGTAAGCCTTGTTAATATGCCTTGTCTGGGGAATGGCGAGTAGTGACCCTCCTTGAGGCAGAGCTCTGCTGAAGAAGTATATTATTTCAGCTGGGAGAACAGCAAAGCTCCGGGATGAGACTGATTGATTAAGACCAGATGGATGGCCACACATAGGTGTGACAAAAATAGAAACACATTGCAAACATTCCTGGCATTGTCCTGCTGTGGTCGGGGAGGTGGATGGACCCGGTGGTACCTTATCTACCTCCTGATGGGCTCCAGAATTGAAGAATGTTAATGAAAGCTAACTCTCCTGCGCCTGCCTTACAGTGACACTTATTACAATGAATCAAGCTTGGAATTGCATCTTGAAAATAAATTCTGGGTTCCCCCCCAATCGAAAAATGACAGCTGGCATGCCACTGGAAAGCATTCGCACGTGTTTCCATGAAATTAATTTGAAGTAAAGAGCTCAGAAAGAAAGAAAGAAAAGGAAAGAGAAAGAAAACAAACAGAGCGTACCCACATCCTCTCCTTAAAATTAAACTTGCAGAAACCACATAAAGGAATAAGTGCAAAATGAATGACCTCTGGTTTGGAGAAGAATGTTTCATTGAAACCTTCTCAGCTTTTATGTTTATTGGCCATAAACTGACCAACCCTCTCCGTCAGGCTGTGGTTGTTCTTCACAGAAAAGCCAAGCCAATGGCCAATCCCACTCACCCTGCAGAAGCGAGTGGTCCCAAAGAAAAGGGCTGGGGGGGCGGGGGATGAGCAGGATTTGGCCCACTGTGCCCTTGCACTGCTCTCCAGAGATGCTGTCCCTTCCTGGCAATACCTGGCCACGGGCACGGGGTGCTGTGCCCCAATGCTCCCTCCCCTTACCTTCCGTGGTGGCACACGGTGTATTTCTCACGCTAAGAAAAATGCCATTAACTGAACCTTCCCATTCACGCTGAGAGCCAGGAGCAACCCCGGCTGGGTGAAGGAGGTGGGAAGGAGTGTGAGATCAGGCTCCTGGAGCCACCTCATTTCTGTCCCTCTGCCTAATGCACACCACATACTGGTCACATGGCAAGCTTCAGGGGTCAGCCCTGACCCCAAAACATGCTTCAAAAATCACAAGAGGATCTCAAGCCTACTCCTTGCACAACCCTTTTCCCATCACGCAGCACGGCGCCTCGTGACGGCCGTGGAGGAAGACGGAAGAAACCAGACTCCCAAGTTCTCTGTCCCTAAAACTCCTGTTCGGCCCCAGTGTGAGCTTTTAGTTCCCGTTCCCCTCGCATAGGCCTGAAACGATTACCTACTTGTTATAAATCTTCTCAGGTTTCACAGGCACACATTTGCCGGCAGGTTCCTGACCAGCATTTCTGGACGTTGGGCTCACAGAGACACATTCTCACACATGCAAAAGCTCTATGATGGATCAGGGGCTCCTCCATTCACCCCTCCACTTTAAGCAAAACCGTTCCTAATATACCTTTTCATACATGAAGCATAATGAATGTACCTTTTCTTATGCATGTACAATACTGTACTTTCACCCACTGGCAAAGAAGTTCGCTAAATTACTAAGAGCGTTTAAAGAGGTGGCATTCATTGTAATATACAAAGGAATTTAAAGCACATTTACAAATGAATCGGCAGGCATGCCAACAGGAAAAACAAGTTGAAATGTAAATTTTAAAAAAAAATAAAATAAAATTGAGGATTGCTTGAAATGATTATTATGATATGAAAATGTTTGTCCATTTTACGGGCTGAAAACTACTTAATTGCTCTTCATCTACAATTTAGGTGACCGTGGTTTTAAAGAAATATTCTTTTCCTTGGTTTCCTTCTCCCCTCCCCAACTGAGTAATAAAACATAGACTAATTTAAATAAGAATCATTATGCTCAGAAGGCCTCCTCTGGCTGGAAGACTTTTGTTCCACATGTCCCATAATCTCACTCCCACATGGCTGCCATAAGGTTGATGCTGAAATCAAACTCTACTATAGAATTTTCTTTTAGACGCAGTAAAAATATGTATATCAGTTTGGGGAAAGAAGTCCTATAATTTAGGTAATGGGAGAAATATACTTGTGATAGAAAGCTCTTGACTTTGCTGCTCCGTTCCCTGTATTTTTTCCTCATCCAGGTTGCTATTAGCATATGAAAAATGCTTTTAATTTTATCCATTTCTGGACATATCTGTCACACACACAAGCGAGATAGCAGCTAGGTTTTGACTTATCTCTTCTTTACCACCTCAGCAGCAGGTTTAAAATAGATCACGCTCTTTCAGTTATTTGCAGCCAAGGTGTGCGTAACCGCCTTCCTGAACAAAACTTGATAAAGAAGGAGCAAGCCAAACCACCGGAGGCAGTTTGCCTCCATCTCAAACACAAACGTTTCTATCGCAGCATCTCCCGGCGTTACTTTCCCTTGAAAAGTAAGAGTTGGAGCAGCTCTCACCCGTAACAATATGTATCGGTCGTGGTACAGCAAGGCTGGAAGTTACGGCCTTATTTTTAAGCACTTTCTATTTGTTGTTTATCTGTTTCCTTAAAACTCCCACTGCCGCCCCTGCCCTACGGACGGCGCGCATACGGCACGGCAGCTCCCACGCGCCCTTTGCCAGCACAAGGCGACTTTGTTTTACCCGCTGCGACATCTTCCATCAAAACCGTATCCCCAAATTCTTCGCAGGAGCACGTGATGGCAGGGAATCTATGGCAGAGCCCGGAGAAAGCTCTCAGCAATATGCAATCTATTTTCACACATGCTATGGATCTTGCGGCGTCAGTCATACGGTCATTGCACACAAAATTTTTAAAGCCCGTTTCTGCTACTTTTTAAGTAAATTAAAAGCTCCCATTGCCTCCCAGGCAATTAGGCTGAGGCCCTAGGACTAGCTTAAAGCGGTGAGATGCTGCGCGTTTTCGTTTAGTGGTATTTGGCATGAAAATATTTGTGGCTTGGTGAAATTTTGCGCACACACTCTCCGACTTTGCATTTTGAGACATGTTAGGGAAATGGCTATTTTTGCACTAACATTAAAAAAAAAAAACCCATGAAATTATGCTCCATTTTAATGAAAGGGTGGTTTTGCTTGACAAAACATATGCCTTTTATTAACAGTATTAATAGAAATGGGCCTGCTTTCAAGCTTGCAATGAAACGTGACAAAACCCAGGGCTGGATTCTCAGCGGAGCTTCAGGCACCTTCACAACCCACTGCAGCCCCGCTTGATGCCGTGTCCCCCAAAACCCTTCTCCTGGAAAAAAATACCCCCCCCGGGCACATCACTAAATACCTCCAAGGCTGGGAGCTATGCGAGGAGCTCAGTTTGCAGGACGCTTTCTCCAGCTGGGAAACTCGGGAGATCCTCTTTGCATCACACAGCAGCCAGAATGGGTGTGTAAGATCTGCTGGCACATTATCTAAATTTTTTTTCCTCCACAGATCAGCCCAAAGGAGCCATGGGGATGGCTTTTGCCAGTGGTGCCCACACATCCATGGTGGTTAATAATAGCCACACGAGCACCAACTCTCTGGCTGGCATCAGGAGGACCCATGCGTGTGAAAGGCTGCAGGAGAAAGCTTCACAAGAGTCCAAATCAGTTCAAAGCCTGTCTTGCTAGAAGTTATAAGATGGGGAATAAAGGGCACCTTGCACTAATCAGGGGGATTAAGCTGATGAGCAAAGCACCTGAAACAACTTCTCCTTCCCACCTCGACTAGAAGAGGAAGAGAGCTCTCCTAAGTAAATAAACCAGCACAGTCCTTTTCCATTTTGAAGATTTCTTGCCATTTTACTAAATTGCCAGGCAGACAGAAGCCTTAACCCTGACAACACTCATGTGAAAACTCCCTGCTTGATTTTTTTTTTTTTTTTTTTTTTTTTTTACTTCCCTGACTTCTTTATTAAATGCTCTCTGGCTCTAAATGAGTGGGTGTCAGAGGTGCAGTATTTCACAGATCTGTGGGTCACTGCCTGATTTTGCACTGCATCTAGATATTAAAAGTTCCTCTTATTATAGATAGCGTGAAGAAAAATGAACAACTCGAGACAGTTTTCTAAACCGATAGTCTCTGGGTATATTTATTTTACGATGATGGCAATGAAGTAGCCCTTTATATGTTTTCTATTGTCTTCAGTAAAGGCACGCTTTAATCATAAACTGACGTATGAAGCCTGCCTATTGGCCTATTGATATTTCTTTTGCACTGAGCGAGAAGCCAATATCCTATTTTAAATATAACTTTAAAAAATGACATTACCTAAGAAAATGCTAGCAGTATTCCTGATAAAATATACTGTTGTGGGGCTGAAAAGTGCATGCAAAGCAAGCTGCATTATTAGAATGTTTAAATATTAATTATACCGCTGTGTAGTAAAGATGATCAACTGTGAGCGTCAACTAATTTTCTAAAAGCTGCAATGTTCGGTTTCGTCTAAACTTCTATTGTTAAGCTAAAACTAAAAGCCCAGCAAGTTTAGTCTACTGGAGTGTGTTTATTTTTATTGGTTTCTGCATAATTTTTTTAACATAAACCAACTTTAACCCCTTTACTGTAATCTCTGCCAGTGGAACTCCAATAGCACATCATAAAATTCCTATAATTCTTCAAAGCAATGTAGCTGGAAAAGAAAAAAAAAACCATGGGCACTTTGCAACAAACGCCAACTACGAGATTCAGCCAATTAAATTTAACTCTCGCGAGCTCATTTCGCTGACGATATATGTGCAGATATACATTTAGCTTGCCCTCCGACAGCCACTTCTGTCGGGAGAAGCTCTCAGCCACGACGCTCGGCGCCGGGCTGGCTCTATTGTGTGAAAAACCCTGCTCAGGTGGTACCTAGCGCTGGTACGTGAGGGAGGCTGAGCGGACAGATGGGGAGGCAGATGTACAATGCTACATAAAAGTAGAAAGACCTATATTATCCGATGCGAGTGCCTTAAGTGACTGAGCCCAGGCAGCAGGCGGAGGGGGGCCGGGATGGGAAACGAAGGGTTAAGTGGAAAATGACTGTCATTTCTTTCCCTGCTAGCAGCTATTGCTTCCTCAGACTTTTAAGAGGAGCCACAAGACTCGAGCGAGAGAACCACTTTGAGATTCTTCTGCGAAGACAAAGAAATAGTGTGCGCCGAGGCTGGTAGGCTTCCTTCCGTCACTCATGGATGCTCTGCCAGGATTTCCCACCTGAGACAGATTGCGACGCATGTTCGAATCACTCATGCACGAGAAGCAATACACAAGTTCAGTGTAAAGCCACTTTAAAAGCTCATCGGGTGCATACTTTACTTGTACAAAATACCTTATTCATGATGGAGCAGTGAGGGCCTAGGTAATTACTTGAATCAAGGTGGCCTCAGAAGTGTTTAAATCTACAAGGACACTTAGAGCATGAATAATGCAAAATAATTTGCATCTAAATTTTTTAAGTGTTCTTTATTCAAAAACTAAAATGCAGTTCCGATTAAAGTTTGATGAGTGAAAGCTGAGCACTTCATACCCACTGTGAAACGTCTCCTATTTGTGGAAATTATTTCAGACAGTGGTAAAGGGACAAAAGAGATCAAAAAAAAAAGTTGGTGATTAATCTGCATTACTTTTAAGCCATCCTTGTTTCATGATATTTGGTGAGTAGGAAGTTAATTTCCAAACTTGCTGATCTGATACCGTCTACATTTCACCCCTTTAAAACAGCACCATCGAAAGCGCAGCTCTAATTATTAACCAAACAAAATAACTATTCTTTTGCCTCCGATGATAGCGCAAAGCAGCTCGCGTCTCTGAAATTTGTCCAGTATCTTTTAGTGCAATTAATCTCGCCTCTGTCCTCATCAACCTCTTTGGAAAAGCCTTACGTGCAAAAACACCCCGGCTGCCTCTCACTCTATGTGCTTATAGGGCACGGGCTTGCATTTCTGCACTTGGAGCGTGTTGCATCCCTTTCTTCTGAATTTGCCATTGACAGCATAAACTGCCGCGTATATCATCAGTTCAGCACTTTATTATATCGTCTCCATTCCTATTTTAGAACGTGTTGAGCAACCCCCATAAAAATTGTTAAAGAGGAAGGAGTGAACAAGACAAATGTTGTGTAATGCACTCGCTGAAAATTATGCTTTTCTCTGCCTGGGCTGGAGGCAGAGGAGAAAAAGGGAGAGGGAAAGCATGTCAGAAACAGCCGTTTTCGCATGCAGACGTCAATGAGCCTGTCGTTAAATGTGCTTAATTCACGATTATGTTTCCAACGCTCGAACCTGCCCGTCTCGCTGGCGGGCGCTGCTCGGGAAGGCGATGGGAAAGGAGACGTTCGAAGTTGGGGAGCTTCGGAGATCCCCGGGGATTTCTACGGGAGAAACTCCACGGATCTGCTCCCTGTTTGTTCCTGCCCTCCGAACCCAACGGCTCGCTGCGGTGCGAGAGCCAGACCTTCCCAAAAGCAGCTCCAGGAGCCAGAGGGAGGGTTTTTTCCCAGCTGCTAAAACCTCAGGTCGGAAAATCTGCTGGGATCCAACAGGTTAGGCAGGCAAAGGCTTCGACAGACAGTGAAGTTTTAAGCGCCGGCTAACTGCGAGCAGCTAAACTTTAAAGGCCCCTTTGCAAAGGAAAATCATTTTCCTGCTGCAGCCCTTATAAAGAATAAAGACTTCCAATTTATTACCGGCTCGAAAGCTGGCTGCCACTTTATTGGACTTTCAGATGAGTGTGCTCGCCACGCTTTCTTAGGGAGAGGATCTGCTACGTTTTTCTTGGATTTGGAACAATGCGAACATTTTTTTAACTCATTGAACAAAGATTTCCCCAGCAACAGACCCCCTGCTCAGCAGGTCACCTATCTTTGCGACAGTTTTTCTTTTCCCACGCTAACCCTAGGGCTCATTTGCATAAGGTCTCTGTTGTGACAATTAGTTTCAGGTGAGCTGATTTCTATGAGGTTTGCCCAAGACGATACACAAGCTCTGGGCCTCCCTGATCCTGGCCCTAATTGCGACTGACTGGCACCAGACACAATCACCCTCTTGATTCAGCAAATTGTCCTGCAAGTAGCTTGTTGTGACCCCGCAATGCACAAATCATATCATGTCAGCCCGGCATAGTAAACAGTGAATAAAGCAAATTCAAAAAAAAAAAAAAAAAAAAAAAAAGTTTCATAATAGCTCCTCCATCTTCTAGCCCCAGTGGACAAGTTGAATACAAATTAAAGCTATATCATATCTGCGTGCTGGTGGAAGAGGTATCGCTGCCCCGACTGACAACTTTTGGTTTATTGGGGGTTATTTTTTAATTTGCGTTGGGAAAAAAAGTCAAACGTTGCTTCGTTCCGTCACCTGGGCAGAAATTCCCCAGGTAGCGGAGCGGGGTCGCTGTAAATATTTCCTAGCTCGTTGTTGTGGAAATAAGCAATATGCTCTCTCATCATCTCAGAAGCTACGGGGTACATCGACATGCACGTGAGCCGGGGTCCCGGTAGTCTCCGCTCGGTTTAGAAAGCCGCGGAGGCCGGGCAGACCCCACCTCTGAGCACCGCAGCAAAAGTCGGGACAGAACTTTTCCCGCGGTGCCGAGGAGCCCGGGGGAGAGCCGGGGGCACAGGGACACCTCGCCCACCCCCCCGCGCCCCGACCGTCCCGCATCCCACCGGCAGCACCGCTTTGGGCTCAGTCCTGCCCGGTTTAGGCTAGCAATAACCCCATGGAGGTCGTCAGCCCGGAGTTGGCTCCGGTATTGACTTGTCAGTCACGGGAAACACGCTGTCTCTCAGAGGGGCAGAAAAAAGGAGCAAAGAATAGAAACAAGGGGACAAATGCAAAGTTAACGAGGATGGAGGAATACCTTTAACTGCCATGCTAACCAGAGTGCTCGGTAGGGACGAAGAGCTGTCCTTATCTCTGATTAACTCCCTTCTCGTCAGTTTGAGTCACAGTTTTCATGTTATTTTTTGGTACGGTGCTCGATTCTTTCCTACTAGAGCAGCTCCGGCTGTGACCTCCGCCCCGTGAGCGTGAGTCAGGAGAGACTCGCTCCCCACCTTATATATCGTGGGGTTTTTTTCCTTTTAAATGAGGTCTAATTTGCAAAATATTATTCACCATAGAGACAAAAGCTGCTCCCCTTTTGCATCTGGGATATGAAGGGTAAACTCAAATCAGACAGGTATATCGAGTCCCTGACTTCAGAGACACTCCAGCAGGGCGGGATTCGGCCCACTGAATATATTACATGATGATCATTATGTGAATCAGATTAGGCTGTTCGTTTTGGACTACTTTTAATCTCCTGGGGATATCTGTATTTACATTTGGGGTTTTTTTCCCCCCGATGCAAATTGCTTCCCCAAATAAATAGTTATGTTAAAAATCCTAGTAAAAAATTTGTTTCAAAATTATTCACTGAACATGGCCGGTAGCCAGTGTGAAAGGTCAGCCTGCCAGTCCCAGCAGTTTGGAGCTGCAGTCAAGGTAAATATGTATGCAAAAGAGCATCTGACACAGTGCATTTCTGTTACCCCTGCAATCTTATAAACTGATTCTAGGCAAAAAATATTAATTATTGGTGCACACATACAGATAAAGGTAAGAATGAATTAAAAAAATCGCCTCTCTGCTGAGAGCGCCAAGTTTTACCGTGGGAAAACCCTTACTTTAAGGGTGGGAGACCCAATTCTTCTTTACTGGTACAATTCCATTGATTTAAAAGTCATCACATCTCCTGTTCGTGAGATCTGAGGATTTGGTTATGATCTGGGGCTATGTCCCAAGCATGCCTGCGTGTGTGCCAGGTTCATACGAGCGCAGTGGGGAATACCCCCGACACGTGCAGGCAGGGCAGGCCGGATGGCCCGCAGGGCCACAGTCCCACGTGAGCGGGGACTCCCGGACAAAGTTTTTTCTGCATCGAAAGTGTTTTGATGCAGAAACACAAAAGGCGGCACTCCTGGAGCAGGACACGACTAGGTCAGCCTTGGGCTACTTCTTCCGATGGTGTGCACCATACTGGGTGCAGGGGTGGGAAGTCACCCACGTCCCTTTTGATCTCTCCAGCCCAGCAAGGCACAGATGCTGAAGGACACTCAAAGCCCCGCCTGACGAACATCTCCACGGGCAATAGCAAGTGGCTCAACGCCGTTGCCACCATCAAACCCCTACCAGGCTTTGACTTAGTTGGATAAACCCATTACTTCCAGCCTGAACCCTTGCTACCACGTTCAGCCACGGTGGTGGCAGGTCCAAGGTGGTCGCCCATCGCTTGCGAGCAGGCCAGGGCATGGCTGCAGATGCGTAACCAGAGACCTGACGAACCTCACTTGCTCTGTTTTTAAAATGCGTGGCATTTTTATTTTGTCCTGTGTCCACGCTAATGCTTTTATGCCTCTCTCGTGACGCAAACCATGCTTTTACGGTGAAGGCAACGCAACGAGCTGATGTTGAACTTTAACCTTCAGCAACTCTGCCTCTAATGTAAGGCAAAACTTTTAGATTTTTAAGTAAATAAACAGTTGATTCTGACAAAAAATGACTATTCCCTGAGGGGACATTTTTGTGAAACTGCGCCAGGTACAAAAAAAATGTATATTTTTTGGCTTGGTCATGAAACTGTCAAAACACAACTCTAACATGTTTTGCTGCATATGTAATTTTTTTCCCACAGCTCTTTCCGAGCAATGCTTAATTCTGAATTCTTTCTGCACCCAGCGTTTGCAAGGAAATCGACAGACGCACAAGAAATTCAGGCTAAGTTTCTGCGTAAGTGTAATAGAATGGCCAGGAGAAAGAAAAAGGAGAAAAACAAGACAAAGCCTGAAAAACTTTGTTAAACTTTCCAATAAATTATGCTTTCGGGGTAAAATTCACCCTTGAAATAGAGCTTTGGTGAGATTTAGGCAGGGAGTAGGCTGTTTGCTGGTCCTTGGTACATGAGCTGAGTTTCACTCCAGTGCTGAGGTACCTTAGTTTCATTTTATTTTTAACTGCACTCTCTCTCTCTCACACACGTATATACGTGTATATGTCAAACTCAAAGGATCTTGATCATAGTTGTGATTACAAACTTCACTTTTACTAAAAACAGCTATGGCACTGATCTTTAATATAATAATATATTTTCCCGAGTGCCTTCGCTATTTCATTCCAGCAACTGAAACAGAGACAATTCTTTGTATGTTGAAATGTGTAATTATCATGTAGCCAAAAGGGAGGGTGTAATTTTCACATCTGATTACAAGGGCAGAGTGTAAGTGAAGCTGCCTCGGTAAACTTACACTTGTTTACAGAGAGCAATACCTTTGATATTGAAAACTCTAAACATGTAAAACGCTGGAAAAAATCAAGATTGTCATGCACCAAGGCTAAATAAAAAAAAAAAAAAAAAAGAAAAAAAAAAACCCAAAACCCTAAGCATTTTTTTTGGCATAGCTACAAATGAAAAGTCAATTCTTCTGAACTTGTGCTGGCCCTCCTCACTTGAGATGTTTGTTAAGCAGACTTACAAATTGTTTTTGCACAGTGTGCTCTACTTGTCGTGTAGAAGGTTAAGAAGTTAAAGCTCCAGCTTTAATTTAAAAAAGGGGAACTTCAAATGTTTCTGCTGTTTATAACTCTATTTGGTCAGTTTAAACTAGAGAAATGCTTTTCATATTTGACTTCATCTTCGCAGAATTTACTTCTCCTAAATGTGACTGCATTTGCTTTCAAGTTGCTTTTTCTTATTATTATTTTTAATACATAACCTCCCTCCTGTTTATTTTTCTCTTTTATTCTTTCTTTCTTGTACACACACTGCTGATTTACCTTCGATGAAATGAGCTTCTACTCATGTGAAATTATTGTTTTTTTGGCCACGTAGAAAAAGATGATATCAAGAAGGAAAGGAAGAACTGTTACAGCGAATATCACTTACCAAGGAGATTAAAGATAAGCAGAAAGATCACACTACAGGTAGAGAGAAAAACTACTGAAAAACCAAGAAAGATATCAGAAACCATTTAAAATGATGTAAAAGTATGATTGCAAAGGAGTTATTGTCGTATTTTTAGAAACCATTAAAAACTGTCTGTGCAAGCGTTGGATGTCAAAGTATGATAATCTCATGCTTTTGCTAACCAAGAAAAAAGGAAGGGAAAGAGAAAGAAACAAAACCAAATTATTCTTAGGATGTGGAAAATACAGCTTTTTGTTGGAGTATGGAAAAAAAAATCATATAATTAACATGTGCAACATCTATCAACAAGACCACGATAAGACCCTATTTTCTAAAATATGCTTTTTTGCTGCCCTAAAATTAAGTTTCCTGACACCATAATCTTGTTCAGAACACCGTATCCATGGGAAAAAATACCTACCACAACAACTAAGGCATTCGAAAAATAAAATGTAACCCAGTAATAGCAGCAATTCGAGTTGAAGATGCATGTAGTTACTTTAAAAGTGTTTTTGTCTTGTGCAGAAAGACATGAATCAAGGGCTACTGAAAGCAATTTAATACCAGGTGGGGCTGACATTAATCTTTTATGACAATAATATTGTGGTGTTACAGGAGGGCAAAACCGAATATCTTCTTGTACGTATAACCACTTCCCTAAGAGTCTGTGCCTGTCTTGAAAATACACGTATAGAATTGATGTATAGCCCCAAATCCGTAATGATATGATTATATAAATAGTCTTCACTCGTGCAAATAATCGTAACCGTCCTCCTTCTGCTTCCCTTAGGTGTGCTCCAGGCTTGCTCTGCCAGCGGGATGGCACCGCTCTTTCTCCTGGAATGGGCCAAATCTGGACCAGGAGGGCTGCTTGGGAAACCAGGGTGTGCAGACCTGCTTCTGCACGATGCAGAGCCAGGTTGTGTCCTCGGATGTGTGCGACGCCAGGAAAGCCAAGGGGGTTGGGCAGGGGCAGCTGGGCAGAACACAGTCCACGATACCCGGACTGCATGGGTGTGCTGCTGGCGGTAGATGCAGTTTCTGAGCGGTATTAGTGTACTTAAAACAACAAATTAATGTCTGTGGAACACTAATCAATGTTTGGTGCACTCCACATTTTTCACTGAGTTGTTAGAGTACATTTGCTTATATTTTGCACTATTTTAATTTAGCCATATTGATCAAATTGAACACTCAATAAGACCCTAGGCACCTTAGCCTTATTAAAATTAGTCAACTTGAAGTAAGTGAGCTGAGGAAGTAATGGAAACTATTCAGAGATTTAAATACAGTGCAGCCCACTTAAATAAATACCTGTTAATGAAATAAATCTGTATATGCACATATTTTCCCTGAAACAAATTATTAAGGGGGCCCTTTAGAAGAATACAACTCAAACATATCCATTAGTTGAAAAGAGAAGCAGTTCTCCGGGCTCACTGTGTACATTCATGTGCGCTGGGTTAAACTTGGGGAATCCGCGCTGACCTTTTCCATCAAAGCAGTTATCATTCTTTAGAGTTCTACGGTGTCAAAACTTACAAAAATGTCCCTAATTAACCTGTAAGTAAACACTATTGTGTTCTTTTGGTAACTCTCCTGTTTGAGTTTATCCCAGTAAAAGTATAAATCAGCTGGGCCATCACCCAGACGAGTACATCTGGGTAGCTACAGAAGAAAAATAAAAAGCATTTAACTAACTTGACTGTTCATATGCAATGGAAAAAAAAAAAAAAAAAAAAAAGTCATACTGCTTAGTCTTTACAAATAATATGTCTTCGTCTTCAGAAAGTTGTATCATTTTTTTTCAGCGGGGTTGAGAGGCGTAATTAAAGCACCAACTCCAAGGCTTGACTTGAGCGGTGATTTGCAGTACAGCTCCTTTTGGCACATCTCTGGAGCTCAAAATATTGTTTTTGAAAACATTGCTTTTTTCAACAAAAATGGGAGATTAGACAACATCTTTAACTGATTAATCCTCTCTCCTCTCCAAGGGGGTGACCTGTGATAGTGTATTATTTTAGCCAGGGAAAAAGAATTGCAGTGTGCAGCAAAGACTTCCTGCAATACCTACAAACAAATTAAGCTAAAAACTAGGTAGACGATCTGTGGAGGTTTCCTTGCCCCCCTTCGTCAGGAGCTGCCTTTAGAGGGCTTTGTATACTCATTTTTTTCCCCTAGTCCAATAAAAGATATTAGCTCTTTTCCCTAAGCAAAATCCCTCTCATGAATCAGGTCCTACACTTGCAACTAGTGTGATATTGCTGGCCAGGTTTCACCCCAGTAAAATTCTAATCTATACTTTGTCTTTTAGAATTAAGAAGAAAATGCATATCAGCAGAATCTCCTCTCTACTTTATTTCATTTATAAATTACGAGAATGATGCTATTATATATTATTAATTTCTGCTGTTCTCCAACTCGGCTGCAGCAGTGAGCTGCGGATGTTGGAACGGTGTAATTATGTTCTAGTAGGGCAGCCATCCGTTTCCTTTCAAAAATTTACAGGATTCTTAATCATGCTGCTCATTTGGGTGCGCAGTAGCGAGGATGGCGAAACACAAACAGGGCACGTTCGTTTACACAGGAACACCTGCTTAGCATGATAGCAGATGTCAGTCAGTAAGCAGAACACAAAAGAAAAATATCAACAACAGCAAACTAGAAGCATTTTTAACTCGGTGCAGGGATATCTTGTCTGGGGGAAGCCAAATGAAGGGGACGCGCCTTTGCAGGTCGAAGCAGAGGCGCGGTGACGATTCGGAAAGTCTTAGCTGACGTTCCCCAGGGACCAGGTCAACAAATCCAGACAAACTCCTCGCTGGATGACGGGATATTTAACAAAGCATTTCTCCTTTGAGAGGGTCGTTTTTGCAAGCTTGATGCTAAGCATCTTGCAGGGATTATTGTATTTTTGATAACTACAGCAAAGTAGTTGAGAGGGGTAAGCCAGACAGGACTATTGCTCCACAGGTAAGGCGTTGCCAGCATTTCTATCGCAAACTCTTATTCTCCAGGCTTTATGTTCTACCTCTAAACGTTTCATCCTAGGCTGCCTCTTGGCTTTCCTATCCCAAATTGAGAGTGGAGGGTTTTTTCACATATTTTAGGAAATAAAACGATGTTAGCGGAGGAGGGAACGTTCCCTGATTTCAGACTGTCATGGGCAGCGCTCCGACTCAGGACCATCCTTACCTCTCCCATAAAGGCATCGGGAGCGTGGTGCATGAGTCGAGCTCTTGCAGGCGGGTATTAATAATCTCCCTCAATGCCATACGCAGTAACTACTCTTCCACAGGATTGTTAGTATTCAGAGCAAGTCAACTTGCGTGGGTCCGTGCATTAAGGGCTCCCTAAGTATGCATTGACTTGATACCCAGTAATGGCTTCTAAGGAGCCGTTATGTAGTACCGTGTCAATGATCCATGCATTGAGGACTCCCTAAGTACGCATTGACACGATAGACCGGAACGGCTCTGAAGAAGCCGTTACGGTCTATCATGCCAATGATCTGCGGATATTGGCAGTGCCTCCTGCACTTCTATAGAGATTGTAAAAGTCTCTGAAGAAGCTGTTATGATCTCAGTGGAAGAACCATCAATCAGGTTGACGACAGGGTTTCGTTTTGCCATTTTTCCACCTTATCATTGGGAAGCTTTGTTTTACTTCTAGAATTAGATTCAAAGAACTGACAAAATATAAAGGCTGCCCGCAGAGTGGCTCTGGGACTGCACGGAGGCAACCAGGATCAGAATATGACCTCTGGTTTTATTAGTTTTAGGTTTTTAGTTCCAGCTGACTTGCTGGGAGTCCTCAGCCAAGTCACTTCAACTCTTCTTACCTCTGCTTAATCTCGTCTAGCAAGCACGGAAAGGGACAACATCTTTTCAGTGGAGATTGTTGTGGGACTTGGAAAACGTTAATTTAGACTAGTCAGAATGAAGGCTTGCCTCAGCATCTCATCACTGGTGGAGGATGCTGAGATGAACAAGGTGTGAACATCATACCTTTCACACCTAAGCGTGCAGGCAAAGCTACGCTGAAAGGAAGTCTTACCTCTGATGTTTTGCAAGCTTTAATCTATTGAGTTTATATAGTTTTTCTCTACTCAATTTATGTCTATTTGCCCCAGTTCTGAGCTTCGCTGCTTGGCAGAAGGTCATCTTTATTTTCTACAACGCCACAAATTTCTGTGAAAACACTCTGAACCTCTTTTTCGCTGTCTTCCTTAGCACATTAATATTTTAAAAAATGCTTTGAAAGTGCATCATTGCAGAATAAAGTTTTAATTCATGCTCAGTCTATGACCACAAAACACTACTTAACTAGCTTGTATTGTTTGTATCTGCTCTTCCATGCTCTTTCAGGGAAAACCAGACTTTTTATTCTTTCATATTCAGTTCATACTCCTGTTTAGGGGAGATAGAGCTATAGTAGAATATACACATAGAGCGAGAGAGAGTAAGCTACCTATTTTATATGCTACTTACTACTATAATAAGCCTATTTATGGTGTGATCCCACATCATCCAAGGCATATTTACGTGGTTAAATGTTAGACCACTGGAGAAACACAGTGACCATACCTTATAGAAAGTAGAGGTCCTCAGGCAAGAAAAAATAGAATTACTGAGCAGGTTGGGCTACTATACAGACACTTTGTTTGTAGCCAGGCTAGTCTGAAAAGTACACGCTCAAAGAAAAAGAAACTGTACAAAAGGAGCCAGAGGAACATTATAGAAGATCAGAGACGATCATGATAAAGCTGGGGAAGCTGAGAAGGCAGAGAAGACTCAGGGAGCAGTAGGCATTGATCCTAGGTACTGTCTTGGGTACTACTCTTGGGACTCAAAAACTTGAATATTTTTAAGTGTGTTTTCAGATGTGTTGAACCTCTAGAGCTGTCCATACTTAGGTACCCCAAATCAGGATTTGCTTTGCCAATGTTAATTATAAATTTGGATTGGCATAGTAGGATGTAACCATCAGGTTCATGGCAACATGGCAAGTGAGCAGAAGAGAGAAGACAAGATATCTACCGAAGGCTGGAGACATGCTCAGCTTTTACACAGTCCCTCAACCAAATGCCTTTCAGGTAGAGGAGTATACAACATATTCTGGAAAGCCACAATTGCCCCTTGGCCAACCTCCTTCTCTCCAAAGGGAAAACTTCAATGGCCATTATTAATTCCTTTAGAATGCATCTTTGGGATTTACAGCCTCTTTGGGGTGGCCTTGAGACCCTACGGGCAGTGACCACCACTGCAACCCAAACTCCACCCAACATGTCTCGCCACGCTGCACGTTGCAAAGTTGCATGTCAAAATCTGGACAGGTGAAAACTGCTGCCCCTTAGAAAAAACTAAGCTTTGCATTAAATTTAATCATCTGGGGGTTTAGACTCCAGTGAGAAGGAAAGAGAAGATATTTTTTTACAATGATTCAGACCACATTTCACATGAGGTCTTTAATGCACACTTTCAGGTATCTATCTCACACTATGATGCTGCCCCTACAACATGTGCTGGGTCCTCGGTTCAAAATCTCAAATATATTTTTTAACATCTGGGATACGAACAGGCGTTAGTCTCCTTCCACGTATATATTTATTAGTAAGATTTTTGCACCATATAATTGAAGCCCGGCAGTTTTTACCAACCGGGGCTTAAGAGGGAAACTGGCACAATGTAATGTTTTGTGTCTCTTTTTGTCCATGCAAACTGGTCACTGAAAAGGTGCAAAGCGCTGGTAAAAGTACATTTTCTAAAATTCAAAGCCTTTTAAGAAAGGTACACAATGCAAGAATACGCAGCTGCAATTTTAAAAAGGCTACTGTTCCTTTAATGCCCAGCTGGTCCTGAGATGTAATAAAATTGACATATTGATTCCTTTGAATTTACAAATGCCTGTTTCATAAACTCCATCTCCAAAGCCTAGGCATCTTTAGAGCACTGTCATTTTTTTCTCCAAATGGATCAATTATGTGCCCACGTAATCCTGTTACCTGTGAAATCCATGCATACTTCTCCCATTTGCTGCAGTTCCCAGGCGGACAAACTTGCATTATGTACGCATAAACAAACAGAGCATTTTCCTGATATTAGGGATTGTTTTCAAAGTGAAAGGCAATCTCCTGGGTCCTTTACTCAAAAAAACCATACATCGTGCGGTGTTGCTCCAAGTAACCTCACTGCACTATATGTATAATTATTACACAACACAGTAAATCATTAAAAAACCATTGAGTCCCGCTATCTCAAATGCTTCAACTGCAAAAAGGCACCAAGACTTTGCAGCCAGCTCTCATGTTGAATCAAAGTTTCCCATTTCTTTACCAGCTTCTTTATTTGATAATTATCGCTGTATCTGTAAGGAAATCACTTTCTTCAGAAACGTTTCTGCCTGACTTAAATACTGGAAAAGCACCCAAAGCTGCAAACTTTGCTGTGGAAGTTTAGGGCTTTTAAATTTTATTTGTAGGATAATTCATCTTTTCATCGTGCTGAGCACCTTTGCATCATTTACACACACACACAGAGAGTCAAGCGGGCATTAACCTGCAAACCTACCACTTATGCATATAAATGCATCACTCATACAACTATCCCCATATCCCGTGGCATATTATTTGTATGAATATATACCATGCACATAAATGCATTTATACACACACACACACCACGCGCAATCCTCAAATATAAGCAGAGAAAAAGAGAATAAATGTGGTTTTCTCTGTATATGAATTCTTTATAAAGTACCGTGTATGTACATAGATATGAATTCTCGTTTCATTCTTTCAGGCTGTGCTGTATCTGATTTTCTACACTTCACTGGGCAACCAGCAGTTCAGTTACACTACACTTGCACTGTACAATTTGTCTCTAAAAGGTTCCCAAAATTATGAAACATCTTGTCTGCTGCATGACCCGTTCACCGCAGTGCCTCAGCCCGAGGTGCATCCACACAGATAGAGAGGATGGCACTGAAAAAAAATATATATACATATATATGTTTGATGCTTGGAGCCCATACAAGTGGCCCAATACATCCCTGCCATTGTGCAGGAGTGGGTTTTAAAGATAAATGGCTGCATGTTAACCAGATTTGACATGCTGCACAAAAGCAGCCACCTTTGGTCCCATGACACAGCCAAACAGAAAAAACAACAAGCAATCCTGGCAAAAGATGTCCGACGTGAATAAAAGCCCAACAATTTGTCACATAGTCGTTACAAAATGTTCCAGGCTTTGGGGCTTGCCATGGGACAGCAGCGATAAGAAGAGCACAGAAAAACAAAGGCTGAGGGTGTCGGGGTGGTGGAAGAGTTAAAACTCCAGGAAAGCTCCGGTACTTACAAAGGGGATACAAAGAGGATATTTTCATTTGACTCTTTCCGAAGACACACACACACACACACACAAAAAGCCATAATTAATTAAATCAAGAAGCTCAGTTGTTTTGGGAGGTGATTGAAATCTGACGTGCAAAGTAGAAATATTTATGTTTACTTTCTATTTTAGGAATCCGCAAAGCTACTTTTCCCTCACTGCACTTCCCCACCACCACAATGGCCATGGCTCAGTTTATGAAGTAACGAGCGCTGCCTGTTCAGGGCCAAATCCTGCTCACGTTTCTCGTGGCATTTGGTCTTTCCTCATGGGAACGGGCCCAGAAAACTCCAAGGATGTAACTGGGGGTGGGGACTAACGTGTGGCAGCGGAGCAGTACCTGATCTCCTGCTTTCCTTCGAGTTCACACGAGACAGAAAAGAAAAAGCCCAAACTTAGGCTCGGTTTGACGAGGCTGAGTTTCCAAACGAGCTGTATCCTACAGCTTTCCACTAAAACCAGCCACAGGCACCAAATCCAACTTTCTGATCCGTGTCCCACTGAAGTCACCCGTGCACTCCCATCGGCTGCAGTCGGGTTAGGATTTGCACCTATGCCGGCTCGCTAATATTTCAATATATTTTTACAGCCCCTACGCTGAAGTAAGGCGCTCAAATGCATCGGTGCAGCTGCTTGCTAAGCTCCACATAACGGAGCTCACATTTTAAAATACCTTTCAGTCAATAATCATCATTGCTTCAGTGATTACCGTTAGCCTCTTTATATTCAGCGGCAGAAAACTGGGGGAGGTCTCTGTGTTTGTGTGTGTGTGCAGTTAAAAGCAATAGTGTCTTCTAAATTAGAATAATCAGTTGTATAATAAACTCTGAGAATTTGATTATTAGAAGCATACATTCATAATTTTCTCAGTCCAATTCCTTGGCATCCGCTTGCCCTCTGACGAAACGACGAATGATACTTGCTCTTCTGCAGTCCCAGAGAATGGCAGAGTGCTTTAGAGATATTAAGCTCCGCAAAAGCCCTGTGAATGAGTTCGGCAGTGTTTCCCCGTCTCATAGACAGGGAAAATGAGCACGGCGACGTTAATTGACTTGCCGGAGAGCACACATGGCACTTGATGCTGCGCTCACCTTGCCCAGCTCTGCCTGCAGAGATCCGGGGCCAGGAGAGCATCCCTCCACACCACCAACCTGCATCCTCTGCCCAGCCGTGCTGCAGCCTCCTCGCAGCATCACAGCGGTCCAGCACGGACCGGTATGGCGTGGCCTTATCCTTGTCCCTTCCTGGGCATAATCCCTTCACAGGGGTTTTTGTATGAGTAGATTAAATAGCATCAAAATTGCCTCTGAACTGCAGAGGGTTTATCAACAGGGGGAAAAAAACCAAAAACAAACAAACAAACAAAAAAAAAAAACCCCAAAACAAAAAACAAGTGTCAGCCGGAAGAAAAGTTCATTATTATATGTCAAGAAAAAATTAATAGAAAGGGCTTCAATAGTTAAATTACATGGCTAAATCAGCCTTACTGCAGGAAGACCAGCTTGCTTTAATTAAAGCATGTTATGTTCAAAAGCCATCATGCGCGTGTTTTACAGCAACCTGATACCAACACCTGTACATCCCTGTTCACAAATTCCGACTGCTTTCACATATTCCGGCCCAGCGACCGACGTTAGCGAAAGTCTCAGTTATTTTTAAATATACACAGGGATAACTAAGCCAGGGCTCTCTGTGGAGTTGAACAGGGAGATGAGGACTGTTCAAATCATGGAAATGTCAGTTCCAGCAATGTGTGCCTTGGATATTATTTTTTTTTTTTTGACTGTCAAGAAGATTTTAAATCTTTAATATCTGTTTGTTGTCAGGTTTGCCTCTAGCTTTTTGTATCTGCAGGTTGTATTTTTGTGTTAGGAATTAGCATTTCTCATTTGCTAGCTGAAAGTTTAGAGAAAGCACCAAAATACCGATAAACAAAGTTCATCTAAGGGAAAATCTCTGTATGCATAACCTAGTTAACAATTCTTTTATGGTTGTGGGCAGAAATTTGAAATGCATGTTTAAAAGGAGAGTTTTTACAGAAAGCATCACTACTACCGAGGCTTTTCTAGTGCTCTGTACTAATTTTAAACAAGAAATCAGTATGATTTCCATGCCATATTAGCATCTCTTTTATTTCGCAGTATCTGTGCTGCACTATTTCAACTCACTGCAGGTTGCCGTTACTTTTTTTTGATACCGCATCGTTTAAACACATATCGTAGCTGAAGACATTCGGGATTACCGGGGACTTCAATCGACATTTTTGGCCTTTGTAAAGGATCTTAGCCAAACATATTATTTAGTTAAACTCTAGCTGATGCCACGACACACGTACTATCGCTCCCCAAAAAGTGCGAAACTGATGCATTGTGCCATCCCTGGCAGCATTTGTTCAGCGTTTGCTGCGAACGGGGAGAAAAAAAGATACCGAATGCATGGATTGATTTTCAAATTACCTCAATATTTTGAAAACATTTTCACCTGCATGCTGAGAATGCTAAGAATAGGCAGGAAGGCAATTGTGCATTTGCACAGCCTCCACTGCATTCATTTATAAATTACCTCATCACTGACTGAAATTAACACTGATTCTTACAGGCAATTTCTCAATTTCCAATGCTAATTACATTTTTTTTACTTTTAAATTCTGTACCACCTGTTTTGGGCAAGACATCTTAGGCAGCGCGACCGCATTTAATCACAATTTTAATTAACCGCCCTGTAGATGTGAAAAAGAAGCAATTATAATGTAGATGAATGATGATTTTTCTGCATTAAATTGTTTTGTTTCCCTGGTATGTTGATTGTAACACAGCACACAAATACAGTAACTGTACAATTTTTTTCTATTGTAATTTAGTAATTGTTTTTGGAAAACCAGTTTGGGAATGAGTGACTTCATCTGTTTACAAATTGATTGATACTGTTAACTCACTGATTGCTGCAGCATACATTTTGTATTGCACAGCCTAGCATAAAATATAATTAGGCATGCACAGACTTTGCAGCACCATTTTGGAATCTGAAAATCAACTGTAACCGAAGTGTGTTTTCCTTGAGCATCCTAGTATCAGCCGGGGCTGATGATACGATAATCAACAAACAATGGGCTTTTCCCATCCCGCCGCTGGTAGAAACCCTTGGATTTAATCTGATAGTCTCACGGCGTAAGGGTGGTTTGTTGAGGTTTTTTTTTTTGGGGGGGTTTTTTTTTCGGATTGTGCTTTGCCAGGCCTGGGAGCCGAGGGCTGGCAAGTCTGCAGCTTACCCAACTCACTCAGATCGCTATCGGGAAGGAGCAGGCGAGTGATGGAAAGAAACAATGATGGCAAAAAGAGCCGCGGTTCACGAAACCCGGGGATCGTTACTGACACGCGTGTGCCGTGGCACCGGCTTTCTCCAGCTACACGTTACAGGGGGATAAGATCTCGATCTGACTCATGGCTGGCAGATACAGATCGTCCAAGTTATATATATCCCTGCGGAGAGGCGCGGAGACCGTACCCGTCGGAGGAAAGCCTGCTTGCTTTCCCAGGGAGGGAGGTCGTGCCGGAGCGGGAAGGGAGCAGCTGTGCGGCGCTTGCAGCACCTGGGCTTTGGGAGATGGTGCCACCACCACCCTGCTCTGCCAGCGCCCCGGCACGGTCTCGAAATGCCCCAGCACAGGTGGGATGGGGCGCAGGCACCGGGGGAGAGGTACACCCCAGAGGTCACCTGTGCTGCACTGGGGGGACCCCCCAGAAGAGAGGTGGTGGCTCTCCCCCTCCCAATCTCCTGTGCAGGAGCCAGAGGTCTCCATCAACTAGGAGTTGCCAGGAGGTGAGCGGCCACGTCAGCCCGTGTGCTACCCCATGGCCATCACACCTGCGATGTCACCCACAGGGGACCAAAACCGGGACACCAAACCGAAGGGACGAGGCAGACCTGGGGCTGGCTCCTGCTCTGCTACCCTCTGCGGGGGGCACAGGGGTTTGGAGGCATCTTGGGGGGTTCCTGGTCTCATCTGCTGGCCTGCTCGCTTTATAAATATTTGTTAAGAGGGAAGGACATAAAGTCTACTGTTCGGTAGGTGATTTTTGTAAGAATCCAGCTATCCATACATAAAAGGGTCTATTATCTCACTGTGGAAGAGATTTACATGCGTAACTCCCATTAACTCTTATGGGACTTAGGCACGTAAATCTCTTGTGCATCTAGAGAAGAATAGACCACATAAGGTCTTGTGATCTATACTGCTAGTAGGTTTAAGTCCCTTTCATTTATAAAGCTATACAAAAAATTAACCATTAAAGCTTATTCTGTGCAAGCTGTCCCCCTACATATATCACCCAGCTCTCTGTTTGAAGTACTTGATGTAAACGCACGCTGAGAAAAGGTACCGGAGAAAGCAAGCCCATTCATTCCAGTTAGTAAAACTGTCATAGTTGAAAGGAAGCAGACTAAGGGCAGGTAGAAAAATTGTACAGGTTTTGCCCAGCAGATTCAATTTCAGATTTAGGCTCTAGACTGCACTGTTTGGAGAAGGAATACTTTCATTTTGCTGAATGCTCCCTCCTCCCCCTCCTTCCCTCTCTCCCGGCCCTACTTAGAGCCCTCAAGTAAAGCACCATGCCTTGGACCAAATAACCCTGAGTGGCTGGAGCGATACAATCTTTACACAATCAAACTAAGATGCTGCATCTACTAAGGAAAAATAAATAAATCTTTTATTTCATAAACTTGTTTAAGCTGAAATGTTCATTGGTAAGCCTGTAAAAGTGGGAACATCTGTGCTCCTGCTGGGATTTGATGTCTCACCACAAACCTTTCCATAAGCACTTTGTCTCTGATAGGAAACAAAGAGGAAAATACCTGATCCCCAGCCTCAGCTGGGCAGCTCCTTCTATCTTCACGCCCTGACCTACTGAGCATTCCTCCCAGCAACGAGCTGCTTCCCAGGGCTACCTCCGCCATGGAAGCTGGCTAACTAATCTCTCAGCAAACACTTGCAGCAAACCTGAAGAGAGTTTAAAAAGGCGATGAAGAAGGGGAGAAAAGAAAATCAACAACAAAAAAACAAACCCAAAAAACTTTCTACAGCTAAAGCCTACGGCATCTCTAAATGAAGAGAATCAGAACCTAAATATAGCTCCATGCGCTCACGTTTTTCTCTTGTATCTCTTTGCTGAGATACAAAGTTGTGGCCACCTAATGAACATATATATATATACACACACACACATATTTTAATCTAAATCTGGTTTCCTGCTCCCTTCTACTAACCTGCCGTAACTCAGCTTGCTTTATTTCTGCCTGCCAGTAGTCCTCCGACTATGCTTACAGGTATTTGCAAAGCGCTGCTTTTATCACAGCAACACCGCTGGGATGATATGGCACTTGAAAAGTCCATCCTGCATGCCCTGCCCGCACACGGGGTAACCTCTCCTTAGGAGCTTATAAGAAAATCCACTGTTGAAATAAATAACAACCCTCAACAAATGATCAAAGAAGAAATAAATCTTTTACCCTTATAAGACTTTTTAAAACTGAAATCCCATTTTTTTTTAACTGGATAACAGTTAAGAGGCTACCGGCCACCTATTTTTTCTGGGAGCTACGTTTTAAATGTTTGCTGCATGGATATTGGACAGACAAATGGATCTGTAGTTCTTGGGAGCAAAAGCTTTTAAAATAAAGTTTGTGTGTAGTATATGAAAACATATTGTTTGGAATTTAAGTTCTAATATCTAGGAATAAACAGAGCATTAAATCAAGCAAAACTGTGACAAGGCCAATATGCACATGGATGATGCCAGCGAGGCATCTCCAGCCCTTTGTTCACAGCTTAACAAAACTGTGCCGTCACACCACTTTAGCTCAACAGTGCCTGTCGAATGGGCATCAGCA